>NC_134036.1:6652573-6677103 GCF_964204645.1 Tubulanus polymorphus
CGCGCGCGCAGGCAGGCCCGCCCGCCGCCGCCGCCCTCGGGCCGCCTCTCTACTACCGATCGATCGATCGATCGATCGAGAACCTCCGCGGGCGACGCCGGCGCACGTTCCGGCGAAGAACCGAAGCTCCGACGGCGGACCGCTCGTCGCGCGACGAAGGCCCGAGTCGGACTCGGCCCTTTCATCACGCACCACGTACGTTCGACCGAGCCTTCTCTCTCCGATTGTTACGACTTATTTCTAGACGGCGTACCGACGGCAACTGCCAGGCAACGCCAGCGCACACTCCGCTTTAGCGGAGACCGATAACGTTACCGGGCGACTAACTGCGGTAACGCGGGCGCCGACCGTAACCCGGCGCGCGGAGACCGCCGTCGCTTCTTACGCGTTCCGCCTGAGCGGAGACCGATAACGTTACCGGGCGACCAACTCCGGTAACGCGGGCGCCGACCGTAACCCGACGCGCAGAGACCATCACTTCTTACGCACGCACGCACGCGGCCCGCCTGAGCGGAGACCGATAACGTTACCGGGCGACCAACTCCGGTAACGCGGGCGCCGACCGTAGCCCGGCGCGCAGAGACCGTCGTCACTTCTTACGCACGCACGCGGCCCGCCTGAGCGGAGACCGATAACGTTACCGGGCGACCAACTCCGGTATCGCGGGCGCCGACCGTAACCCGACGCGCAGAGACCATCACTTCTTACGCACGCACGCGGTCCGCCTGAGCGGAGACCGATAACGTTACCGGGCGACCAACTCCGGTAACGCGGGCGCCGACCGTAGCCCGGCGCGCGGAGACCGTCGTCACTTCTTACGCACGCGGCCCGCCCGAGCGGAGACCGATAACGTTACCGGGCGACCAACTCCGGTAACGCGGGCGCCGACCGTAGCCCGGCGCGCGGAGACCGTCGTCACTTCTTACGCACGCGGCCCGCCTGAGCGGAGACCGATAACGTTACCGGGCGACCAACTCCGGTATCGCGGGCGCCGACCGTAACCCGACGCGCAGAGACCGTCGTCACTTCTTACGCACGCACGCGGTCCGCCTGAGCGGAGACCGATAACGTTACCGGGCGACCAACTCCGGTAACGCGGGCGCCGACCGTAACCCGACGCGCAGAGACCATCACTTCTTACGCACGCACGCGGTCCGCCCGAGCGGAGACCGATAACGTTACCGGGCGACTAACTCCGGTAACGCGGGCGCCGACCGTAACCGAGCACTACCGACCCTTCTAGCGTCAATTCGCCGCGACCGCAGCCGCTACCGTTACTGTTACGACTTATTTCTAGACACCATCGACCTACCGACTCGGGCGGGAGGGCGGGCGGGCCTCGTTCGTGCCGCCTCCGGCCGGCCGGCCGCGCCGCCGCCTTCGACCGACCGACTGGTCGCCCGTTCACTATCCCTACACATATAGCGACCTGGCCTATTTCCGTTCTCGTCCGAGCCTCGGATACTCGGAGCTCTACACTCCCACTTAGAGTCTGGACTCTGTCGTTTTTCGGAAATCTACTCTACTCGCTTGCCGACCACGCGCGCGCGCGCAGGCAGGCAGGCAGGCCCGACGGCCCGAGTCGGACTCGGCCCTTCGTCGCGCACCACGTTCGTTCGACCGACCCTTCTCCGATTGTTACGACTTATTTCTAGACGGCGTACCGACGGCAACTGCCAGGCAACGCCAGCGCACACTCCGCCTGAGCGGAGACCGATAACGTTACCGGGCGACCAACTCCGGTAACGCGGGCGCCGACCGTAGCCCGGCGCGCAGAGACCGTCGTCACTTCTTACGCACGCACGCGGCCCGCCTGAGCGGAGACCGATAACGTTACCGGGCGACCAACTCCGGTATCGCGGGCGCCGACCGTAGCCCGGCGCGCAGAGACCGTCGTCACTTCTTACGCACGCACGCGGCCCGCCTGAGCGGAGACCGATAACGTTACCGGGCGACCAACTCCGGTATCGCGGGCGCCGACCGTAACCCGGCGCGCAGAGACCGTCGTCACTTCTTACGCACGCGGCCCGCCTGAGCGGAGACCGATAACGTTACCGGGCGACCAACTCCGGTATCGCGGGCGCCGACCGTAACCCGACGCGCAGAGACCATCACTTCTTACGCGCGCACGCGGTCCGCCTGAGCGGAGACCGATAACGTTACCGGGCGACCAACTCCGGTATCGCGGGCGCCGACCGTAACCCGACGCGCAGAGACCATCACTTCTTACGCGCGCACGCGGTCCGCCTGAGCGGAGACCGATAACGTTAACGGGCGACCAACTCCGGTAACGCGGGCGCCGACCGTAACCGAGCACTACCGACCCTTCTAGCGTCAATTCGCCGCGACCGCAGCCGCTACCGTTACTGTTACGACTTATTTCTAGACACCATCGACCTACCGACTCGGGCGGGCGGGCCTCGTTCGTGCGGCCTCCGGCCGGCCGGCCGCGCCGCCGCCTTCGACCGACCGACTGGTCGCCCGTTCACTATCCCTACACATATAGCGACCTGGCCTATTTCCGTTCTCGTCCGAGCCTCGGATACTCGGAGCTCTACACTCCCACTTAGAGTCTGGACTCTGTCGTTTTTCGGAAATCTACTCTACTCGCTTGCCGACCGCGCGCGCGCGCGCGCGCAGGCAGGCAGGCAGGCAGGCAGGCAGGCAGGCAGGCCCGACGGCCCGAGTCGGACTCGGCCCTTCGTCGCGCACCACGTTCGTTCGACCGACCCTTCTCCGATTGTTACGACTTATTTCTAGACGGCGTACCGACGGCAACTGCCAGGCAACGCCAGCGCACACTCCGCCCGAGCGGAGACCGATAACGTTACCGGGCGACCAACTCCGGTAACGCGCGGGCGCCGACCGTAGCCCGGCGCGCGGAGACCGTCGTCACTTCTTACGCACGCGGCCCGCCTGAGCGGAGACCGATAGATAACGTTACCGGGCGACCAACTCCGGTATCGCGGGCGCCGACCGTAACCCGACGCGCGGAGACCGCCGTCGCTTCTTACGCACGCACGCGGCCCGCCTGAGCGGAGACCGATAACGTTACCGGGCGACCAACTCCGGTAACGCGGGCGCCGACCGTAACCCGACGCGCGGAGACCGCCGTCGCTTCTTACGCAAGAACCAAGCAAGAATTTCCCCCGTGAAATGTGCAGCAAGGCTTCCATGCAAAGAAGTCGCTAGGTTCACCATAGCAGGAGCCACAGTGGCGGACAGCCATTCAAGTGTACACTTCGCAAGAATACATACGTGCGGTGAAGCACCTAACGAACAAACATTACACACATGGTGCTTATGATAATGCTAATGAAGAAAGAGCAAGTCATTGGACTTGTTATAGTAAATTCGAGCCAGGGGAATAGGTACATGATCGTGGGGGTAGAAGTGAACATAGTCGTCGTTTCGCTGGACGCAACACGCTGCTGCATGGACGAGCATTCGTCACGCAGTTTTTTTTTGCTTAAAACTACGGCGTGGAACAGCAACACCGGTAGAAATCTTTCGTAGTGACTCTACGAGCTGAAATGTCGCTGCCGCAGATTGCGCAAACATACGGGCAAGCGAGGCTTTCCGTAGGTTTTAGCTTTATATCGGACTTAACTGGGCGTAATTTTAGGAATATACTTAATAAATTCAGTTACATCATTTAATCCCATTAAATGAAGTTTTGTTAACTGCTTTTTAAAAAGCATTGTATCCAGTTCCAGGTCCAAGCTTTTTTAACCTCTTAATGAGAGGGCAGCCTTCAGAACATACTTCAACTTTTTCTCAGAACTGCTTTCATTCTGCATTCGGACAATGATTAAATATAAAGCTAGCAATCGACAAAGAGAATTTCCCTTTAACAGGAATAGATACAGCACACGAAATAAAAGTGGCACCTGGAAAGAATAAATGAAGCCTCGTTTTTCAAATATAATACACAGCATAGTTCACCGAAGCGTCATACAAAATACAGTAAATTAGACTCGAATGGCTCCGTACAAACTAAGAAAGAGTTGATATAAAAAGGTCAGACAGTATCAAACTTCAGAATATTAAGTAACATATTGCACACCAAAAAGATAGTGTTAAGTAATTAGTTAAATGGTTTTCATGTTATCCCCTACTCCTACGTCTGATATCTGGGTCGTTTTCGTTACGGCGCATTATTTCTTTGAAGGACAATGGATACTACATTTTTTTAACCCTCAACCCAAGATATTTATATATCGTAAAGCCCAATGACGTAGTGGTGTCATAATGGCATACTCACCATCAATGCAGATAAAATTGATAGAGGCAGGCCATAACCTGGACTTGTTTTGAAACAACGGGGAAAATCTCTGTTTAGTTTCGTTTAGTTTATTGGTCATATATGCATTAATCATGAACAGACAAACTTACAACTAGGTTACATATACATAGAATATATGTTCGCGTCTAGTGAACGACGAACGACCGGTATGATTGAGTATTTACGGGTTTATTACAAACGTTATTTAAATATGTAGTACAGTATAAACGGTAAGCACAAAAGTCGTCGTACCATCGGCGGTCGGTCGCTGCGTCTACGTGGTTGCAGCGGCACCCTGAAAAGAACGTACGACGGGAACGTTAAGCTAGCTGTCGTGCCGTCGGCGGCTTTCTACGGCGAGCGACGCGAACGACGAAGCTTACCTTGAATTCGGATTGTCAGCCGATCTGCTGTCATTGATCGTAGGCGGCGTCCGCCGTTTTCAGGGAATGCGCCAGGTGTTTCGCTAGCGCCTGCTGAATATCTCACGCCATACTGCGTTGAGACACTTGGACATAAGCTGAAAGCGTGAAAGAGGAGACGTTATAGGCGGCGGCGGCGGCGGCGGCGGTCTACTCCGGTCGGCCGCGGGTTACTTACCAACGAAGACAATTTGTCCCCGTAACGCGTGGTGAACAAATAGTCGTGTTCGTGTCGGCCGTCGAGAAAGAATCGGCGCGTATTGTGCCCGTATTTCTTCAGCATGCGATATATTTTGGCGTCGACGATGAGTTAGCACGCCTGTCCGCTTTTCGTCGTCTTGTGAGTTAAAACCTGACGACGTATCTGGTTTCGTTTTCGGCGTCGGTAACTTTGCATGCTATCTTCAGCCGCGAGTATTCGACGTTTGACGGGTCGCCACCCCGCTTCCCGACGCTGATGACTAGCGTCAGCATCAGGTAGTTCCTGGCGCGAAGAGCTTTCGACTGCGTCAACGACGCCGGCTTCGAATAAAGAAGTTTCCAGTTTCCAGGCGCCATTTTGTGGCGGTCCCTCGAGGTCTCCATTGTTGCGATAATTTGAGCTCATTTTTAAAACATAAGTTTAGATTGAATATCACATAGTTCTGCAGTCCCTTGCTCGATGAACTTAATTTATACACCATTTTAAAGGAAATAAAATGCAGATATTTGTTGGCGATTCTTGGAATTTTAGAATGCAACAATTGAGAACAGTGACGATATGAAACCAAGGACCGCATATCTTATCGCGCGTTAAAGAAATCGCGATATTTATTAATTTGAAATATCTAAGTATATCTTGAAGCTTTATTTCCAATTTTCACAGAGGTAAAAGATGGTTATTTGCAGAGAAACGAGCGAGCGAAGAGATCCTTACCTGTAAGCGAGCAGCGCCTCGTCCAAGAGGTTATTGGTTCGGTCGGCGTCGTCCTCGTCGTCGGGGTCGTCGGCCGCTCATGCATAGCCGGAAGCGTTGCGACCCTCTTCTCAAGGCGTGAGGGGTCGGTCGGGTAAGGTGTATGTCTAGCCTGGTTACCCGAATTCCGCAAAGCGGACACTCGCGCGTTTTCGACTTCAGGTTTCGTAAACGATTCTCGCGATAGAACGCCAGGTCGGCCTGCTGATGGACCTGCCTTATATGCCGCGGCACGTCGCTTTTCTCTTCCAGGCAGACCGGACACACGGCGCGTGGACGTCCGCCGGTGGTGATCGACTTGCGGCGGCCCGGGTTGCCTTTCTTGAGAGCCATCTCCTCCGCGTCGCTGATCTCGTCGTCGTCGTCCGGGTTATCGGCGGCTCGCCCGCCTCGCTGTTCGGCGGTACGACCGGCTTCGACGAGGGAGAGGGAGAGGGAGAGGGAGAGGGAGAGGGAGAGGGAGGGGGAGGGGGAGGGGGAGGGGCAGGGGCAGGGGGGGAGGGGCAGGGGCAGGGGCAGGGGCAGGGGCAGGGGCAGGGGCAGGGGCAGGGGCAGGGGCAGGGGCCGGGATAGGGTTAGGGCCAGAATCCTACCGAGATCGGAACATTTAAAATGTGCGCATAGTCCAAAAGTGTTCATAAAGTACGAACGTTAGAATCCTAGGATGTGCCGAAGGACAAGTCGGCCTTTAGGCACATACCTTTTTGCCTTTGTGCACACTTCTGCACCCCTTATGCACACTTCTCTTCCCTTGGGCACATCGACGTGACTTAGGCACACAATTTTTTAATCGCGTTTCGACGCTCTCCCGACGGGTCCGTATCGGGCCCGGCCGTTCGGGCGCTTACGGGCGCGGCAAACGGCCGAAACTCCGGGGGTGGCTAGACCCCCTCCCGTACTACGGCTACCGACCTTTTCGAGGGTCTGGGCCGGGCGCAAGTTAGGGAATTCCCTCGGGATCCCCCCTAAGTCGGAACGAAATTTCGTCCAAAAAAATTTCTAAGTCAGAAAAAAAAAATTTTTTTCTCCCTAAAGCGCCCCCTACGGTAATAGAATTGTTCCATTTCGCGTGGAGAACTCTGCAAAAATTGTCTTCCAGTTTAGAACGTAAGGGAACGTTGTTTTCGCCTTTTTCGTTGTTTTCCTCAAGTGTTAAGCCGGCCCATGGGCACTTAAAAAAACGCCCCCTATAATTGAAAATCAAAACCTCCCACGACGTCGAATGACTCCCTGAGAACATCGCCCAGGCCTTGGATACCCGAAATTGCTACCGGTAGTAGGGGATTCCCCAGTTCGGGGATACGTTTAGGGCAACGACCTATCCCGTATTTTGGGCACTCCCGCGCAGCATTTCGCGGGAATAATCTTCTCTAAGTACAGTGTGCGTAAAAGCCATCCGGTTAGAGGTATACCCATACGGTCGGGTTCGAATCCCGAATTAATCGTGTGTGCCCATAAGCCATCCGGTTAGAAATATCCCTAGGTAAAAGGTATCCCTAAATCGGACGTTGAGCACACCAAAACGAGAAAAAATGTTTTTTAAAAACGCATTTCTTAAGGGGCAGACTACGACATTCGGGTGCTCTGGGGTGTGTAGAATCGCGTGGTGGTATCGGTTTTTCGATCAGAATCGCGGTTTTCTAACTAGAAGCTAGTCCGACTATTTTCCGATCGAAAAAAAGGCATGTGCGTAAGGGCAACGAGAAATCTTTGAAGTCCGAATTCTCGGTAGTCCCTGGACCGAATCTGGATTTGTAAAAGGAAAACGTCGCTCTTTATTAGAGCTTTCAAATGAGACCGGAAACGGGGATCTACGTCCAGTAATAAGGACTCTAGAGTCGTTTAAAGCGAAAATCAAATTTGTGAAATGATCTCGACTTTCGAATCAAGTAAAGGTGATACTCACCTTAACCTCATTTTTTGGCCGATTCAGGGCAGACCTGGGCTATGTTAGGGGGTCTATAAACCGGATGTTCCGGTAGTACAGGTCTTCCTGAACGTTTTGGCTTAGGTGACTCGAAAATCGGTCCAGGGGTTTAGGAGCGGTGACCCCCGAAAGGTGGGGGGGGGGGTCGATGTGCGTAAGGGCCAAATCGGTTTCTCGAAACAGCTCTTCCACCGGAAGTGTCGGGTGTGGAGATTTGAACTTCCGGTCACGCGTTAAGGGTCCCACAGGGAATCTATACACGAAAAAATGGGCGTCGTCGGACGTATCCTTCCGGAGTTATTTCGTTTATTTTACAGCCCTGAATATTGTTTGACCCCTCAAAACGGTACCCGGCCTATTCATGAGACCCAGCGCACGTCAGTAGCGGACGAGGCCTCTAGACTCCGCTCGAGGTCGTCAGGAGTCTGCGCATGCGCGGCATGACGCGTTAAGACCCCAGGGGTCGGCCCCGGGACCGGGTATTCGAAAAAGGCTTTTGAAATAGAGTGTGCGCAAAAGCCATCCGGTTAGAGGTATCCCTATACTGACAGCCTCAAAGTAGAATGTGCGTAAAGTCCATCGTATCAGAAGTATCCCTATACAATCATGTTCGAATCCCGAACTAAATTATTAGCGTGTGCGTAAAGTCCATCCTGTTAGAAGTATCCCTATACAATCATGTTCGAATCCCGAATTAAATTATTAGCGTGTGCGTAAAGTCCATCCTGTTAGAAGTATCCCTATACAATCAGGTTCGAATCCCGGATGAGTGATTTTTTTTTAGGATCAAAATCGTTATAATTCCTCATTTTTCAGATGTGTCCGGGTTTTTGCTAGAAATCCTCGTTTGATGACCGAAAAGTGATAACAATAAGAGTGAAATTCGATATATCTAAATCATTTATTCAAAGGTTTCTCAGGTATTGCCTCAATTTTTCAACACCGTATTTATTTACTATTTTTGTATGTCTTTATTCTTTTCTGCGACAAGCACTATTCTCCATGCTGGCATGTACTTTTTGAACGCGGCCCGAATCGCCTTCACCCCCTCCGTTGCATATCTTGTTCGCTTTTTTACGCGCTGCAAAACAAAATGGATAAGAATGATCCTGAAACTGTCTTGGTTGGCGGAAACAAATAAAAATGAACTTACCACCGATACGTCGGTTGTGCTGGATGAGGCTAGGCTTATATTTTGTTCTCGGTCGGAACTGTCTTCTTCGTCTTCTTCATCGTTTGTTTGACCTCGTTCCTCGCTTCGTTCGCCTGGTTCAACATCTTCAGTGCCGACATCTGCGTCTTCCGGGGGGCACTCGTTCCTGCCTCCGATTCCATTTCTATTTCTTCCGGGGGGCACTCGTTCCGGCCTCCGATTCCGTTCGAGGTTTTTTTGTTAAGACACCTGTTTCGAGCTGACAAAAAGAAAGAACTGGTTATGCTTGATGAAACAAAATTGTGTCTATTACAGCCTACCCCGAATGTCCGTTTTACGGCTTTGCTCACGTCGATGGTTCCTTTGTGTCCATCCTTTAAGTTGTAGAACCTTTGAGCTGTCTTTTCACTGTGTAACATGTAGTGCGATAATTGCGTTCGCAATCGCGGATTCTTATCTGCCATGGCGGTCATAATGGATTTTCGGATTATCGTAGGCGTAACCTGTCTTTTTCCAATGGTCAACTTTACGTACTGTTGTAAAGGTCTGAGAAACATATCATGAATTAGTCGCTGAATTTCATTTCCTAAAATGATTGATACAATTACTGACCGGTTGAGGTAATGAAACGGAAGAACACCTCCATCGAAGTTACGCCAAATCGTTTGGTCTGGTTCGTTGTCGAATCGCTTCGCGAATGTTTTCAGAAATCCAAATGGTACAGATTCAAGGTGAATATACCCGGCACCATACTTAGCGGTTGTCTTGTGCGGTATAACCTGAAAAAGAAAATAGATAATAATCGCTGAATAGTTCAGATACTTTGAACAATGAATGGGCTATACCTTGATCGTATACGTATTATCGACATCTTTCTTCGCATCATTAATCGCGCTCGGGGTAATGCCAACGGTTAGCGAAGGGCGGCTTGCTCCCAACGCAGTAACCACGAACAACACGAAGTTGCGTACAATGCAGTACTCCTCTGCAGTCAACGACGTCGGCTTTTTCTTTAACAGTTCTACTGCTGCTTTTGATGTCTCCGATTGTAGAATTTTTTTAACATCATCACAGTCAAGCAGTAGTTCTACAAAAAAGATTAAACATGACAGGAAAAATTCACCCTTAGTCACTGCATGCAGTGTATGTATGTATGAGTAGTGATGGTGGGTTACTATAGGCCCGTGGTTAAATTGTGGTTGTGGTTAAATCCAAGATGGCGGCTGTCATGTGATCCAAGATGGCGTCCGTCCAAGATGGCGGCTGTGGTCACGTGATCAAAGATGGCGCCCCGATCCAAGATGGCGGTTGTGGTCACGTGATCAAAGATGGCGGATTTTGAAATTTCGATGGATGCTTACACCAGCTGTTACCCGATTACTCATGCGATAATCCGCGTTCGAATAGATTAAACAATACCAAATAACGACAGTTATATATTTCAAACAATGTTACATATGTGAAACCATTGCCACGACACAAAAACAAGTGCGGGCAAGAATATTTATGCAATAGATTTACATCATAGGTCGAAAAGTTATCATTTAGTTACCAGCCATCAAGGGGTAAACATCGTCACGATCGCAAAGGAATATATTAAAATGGAGCCGACTAGTTCATCGTATCTCTCCGCGGTCTCTGCATATCGTAGAAGTCGATGATATGTGTGCACCGAAAAAGCGTCAAAAACTTAACTTACAGGAACGAAGAGGAAAATACCCCAATCTAAAATTGGATTTTAGTGGTACGTTAAATTTTTGATTTAATTTAATTTTCAATATCTTTGTACTTTTAACTTGGGGGGGGGGGGGATATCATGTAGCGGGGTCACTTTTCATGACAGTCGTTGTTAATAATAATTATTTCGTTTTCTTTTTCAGGCTTCCACGATGAAAATGCTACGGACAATGTTTTAACACCGCAGTCATTACGGCAAGTCTCCAATACAGAATGTATAACCTACAAGACGAATTTCAACCAGGATCCTCACTATATAGGAATGAGGGTATATGCGTCTGTAAAATTGTGGCAGGGGAAGAAACGAATCGACATACGATTGCATGATTGTAATCGTAAAATGAAACTATTCCCTACAAAGTGTGGAATTTCGTTGTATTTGGAGGAATGGATAAATCTAAACCGTCGAAAAGCAGCCATCGAGGATGATATCTTATCCGTAAAAAACAATCATTTACACAAAGGCGTGTTCAGCTTAGGTCGAAATAACTATTTAAAAATATACCGTTCACTACATTCAGGGCATATTTGCGTTGACATTAGAAAATATACTAGAGACGTTGTCGTCGGTGAAACAAAAGCCACCAGTACCGGTATAACGTTGTCTCTCGCGCAGTGGCAAAATTTAGAAGCTATCAATTTCGAGCACGATGCACCGGAACTAGAAGAAATGTCAATCTGTTTTCACGAAAATCAGGAGGATCGATGTTTATTTTGTCCAGATGATGACACGTCAGATATACTGCAATGCCCTGAGTACTTCGATATTTCATTTAAGTAAAAAACACAATCATATATGTATAAGCGTAAAAATAAAAGTATAATTTATTGATCTCTTTATGAATACGTAATAAAAAGTATAAAAATAATATAGAATAAACATCTTTTTTCATCATTCTTCTGGTATATATATGGATCGTGACATATGATATATATTGAAATAAGAATATAAAACGGAATATCTGGATTTTACAACACTCATCGGAAATTTGAGGATTAGAGCATAGTTGCCGATTTAACAAATATACAACCAAAAGAAAAAACAGTTATCATTCTTACTACGGTAATACATCTAATGTACGTCGTAAATGATATAAAACAAAATTGATACAAACAATACGGGTAAAATATGTTGTTTACTTCAAATCGTTGGACAACGATAAATGTAAAAACATTTGTTCTTTATGCGTAAATGATATAAAACGAAATCGATACAAACCATATGGGTAAAATATACAAAAAACAGTTTTCGTTCATAATTTCTCATTTTTTCTCAAAAACCAAATGGAACGGTAATGTGCGGAGTACCCGGAACAAACGCACGTTTCGTATATACAGCACGATAAATCTTTCGTTCATCTCTATTTACAATGTCGCACGTTTTTATTAGCCTAGTAATTTTGTTCGGGTTATTAACGTACAAATGATCAAATTTCCCGACGACGACCATTTCTAACATAGAATTAAAGTTTATTATTTTATTATTTCTATGGCTAAGCGATATCCCCTTAACTTTACATACCGTGGAATACTTTTTATCCCGCGGCGAGTACACATTAAACGCGTAATTTTTTGGCCCTCCCGATACAAACTCTGTGATATAGGCCCCCTCCCCATAATCCCCCGATAACTCGTCGGTCATATCCCCTAAAAATAATCCAGTAGAGGGGCACCAATCCCCCGGTTTGTGAACGTATATTATGGAATCCGTATCTGAGTATAGGGTTCGATCCCCTAATTTTTCCATATAGCTATATAATATCAACCGCGCATGCGCCGTTGTGAATGCGGCTACAGTAACGTTTTTTCTCAAACTCATTTCGACAGCGTCGTCGACCTTTTTATAGTGTACGCGTACAATCCCGTCGTTGCACAATAACACATCGCTGATCTCTAACGACGAGTCGTTTATCATGGCGAACAAATCACCCGGGTCGGAAATATATTTCGATGTAGTTTTATTTTGTTTCTGCCCGAGTTTCCCCCACATTGAATTTAGACATAACTTCGCGACAGTTCGAAGGCCACTAATCTTTTTGATTTTCTCTTTTTCCAAATGAACCCCCTCCCGAAATTTGTAATCATCTATGCATTTATCTCTTTCAGCCTCTGACATATTATCGCGCGGCCACCCACTGGCTTCGGTTTTCACTTTAAGAAATTGATTAATGTAATCTTTGAACAGGCCCGTTGCATGTGAGTTCCAATGCCAAACCTCATGAATTTGAATGATTTTATAACCCAAACTTATGGCTTTCTCCACCTCTAGCGTAACCCACTCCCCCAAAAGAACGCGCTCCGTTTCGTTATGCGTGCATACGTCGTGTTGGTTACACGTGTTGGCGCATGTTGCGCAAAGTGGGAACGTCAATTTACCACCGGACCTGTATGGTAATACGGGCAGAAATAAACCCCGGGGTGGTAAAATTGAGCATTTGATTAGACCGTAATATTCAGATATATCGCCCCTGAAATTTTCAGTGATAACATCTGGGTGCCCAATCGGGTAGCTACATCGACTATTCACGTACGGGTATAAAGAGCAAATGTCGATGTAGCGGATTTTTTCATCGTCGACGATTTTATGATGAAGCTTTATGGCGTTAGTTCGACCCCCGTAGAAACATTTTCTAGGTTCGAGGGGGTCGAAAACAGTTACACGTTCCACAAAAGACTTAAAATTTACGTCGTCACGAATCTTACGGTTGTAATCGTGTTCCCACATTTGCACAACAGTATAACCCATTGTTTCCAACTCGTGCTTACGACGTAACGTAGCCTGATACACGTCGTCAAACGTACGACCACCTCTGTTACAAGCTACCGGGTCACCTCTAACCGGGAAGCATTTGGGGCAACCGTGAAAGTAACACCCGTTAAACTCGTAGACGGTGCGTGTTTTTTCGTGGAAGCCGTCTACCTTAAATTTACCGAGTGTTACTTCACCCCCGTTCAAAACGTGTTTGATATCCAAATTTTTTTCCACCGCCAACCATTTCAACCACCGAACAGCCATTTTTGAATACTTTGCGTTTGGTTTATATCCACCCGGTGGTATGAGACCAATCGTGTCGGGTTTTAAAAAACGCGATCTGAGTGCGAGATTGCACGCTGCGGCGATCGTGATGCAACCGTCGAATGGGTCGACACTCGTAATACTATAGAATAGCTCTTGGAATTTGACTACGGATTGCATCAGAATATCGACATCCGAGCGGCAATACTCGACTAGCTCGGTTTGCATATCGAAATGTTTTTCAAGCTGTTCGGCGTGCCATTTGAGAAATTGCTGTCGATCGTTCTCGTTCATTCCGTCGGGGTTATAATATTTTGATTCGGGTACCGGACCGGAATAATTCAAAGTTTCCTCCCGGCAGAAGAGATAGGGAAAATACCCCTTTTTTAATTCAATTAACCCCAACGTCGATGGTAATTTTGCCAATTTCATGGGTTAAAAGTTTAATGTATCTAAAAATTGCATATTCAAATGCTTCACGTACATGGACATGATTTTACCGCCATTAGGGATAACTTCGGGTAAAATGCCCTGATTCACTAGAAACCTTAACACAAAGTAACCGTCGAATGACATGAAATTGTGGGCAAACACCAGCGACCCTCGGTTCTTTTCTGAAAATAACCATTCGCAGAACGAGGTATCGCTGGTAAATATGTGCTCGTTTTTCCCACAATCGCTACATGTCGAATCGGCGGTTCTTTTGGTCAAAGCACAAGTACCGCACGTACGGTGCGCAATCGCCAAAATAACTCTGTGCGTACCATCCACCGTCATCGTCTCGAAGTCAAACGATATTAATTTTTTTTCCAAGACGAATTCGGTGGATTTTTCGGCGACCTTTTCATCGTCGTCGTCGTCGTTAGACTTTTTTGTGACCAGTTGCATGTAACAGAGGTGATCGAGGGGCATATCTTTACCGCACGATTTGCAAAAGTTCAACCCGCAATTATGATCGTCTAATCTATTTCGTGCTACAATTTTTTTACAACTGAGACAACGTGCTTTTCGATCGCACATTACCGAACCGAATTTATTTTTGCGAGTCGTGTGCTGAAGGAAACACGACTCGTTTTTGAAATATATGCGGCACCTAGCGCAATAGAATACACCGGGTTGCTTAACGCAATCTATACCTAAACATAAAGAACAAATGTTTTTACATTTGTCGTTTTCCAACGATTTGAATCCTCTTCTACATTTAAAACAGTAGTACGATTTACACGTGAATGCTGTCATCGATTTGATAACGTCGAAGTGGTTATCGGAATATAAAAGAATAATATGTCGTTCACAATCGGGTTTCCCGTTTTCATAAAGATATCTGTAACTGACGTTATCACCGGTGACAACAATCACGTGGTATTGTTTCAAAACGGTTTTGCAAAATTTATCTAGCTCACCTAAACCACAAAGACCGACTGGAACGTTGGCCTCATGGTGTAATTGTATAGCAGCTGTTTGTTGAGCGCACTTTTCTGGATGTCTCAATTGGTCGTATGCGGGGTTATTGTCGGCTAGCGCTTTACCTACTACGAGTGCCCTCGCCAGACATATCTCGTCGTCGGGGTTGATAATGCGTACAATCGATCGTTTCGTTTTCGTGAAATTTTCTAGATTCACGCTAACGCGTTTCTTATAACCACCGCCTTCGGGTAGTCTAATAAAAATGCAATGGAAAATTATTCCATTCACATCCAACGATTCATGCGATTGCAACACCTTTCCGATCGTATCTACTATGAACTCTAAAGAGAGTTCCCTGACATTCATCAGCGGAAAGTTGATATTGCCGTTTAAATCGGGATGTTCGATTGACAACCTCATGTGATCGCGATCAGTGGCACCCATCATCTCGAAGATTCCCTCCATGATTGTATTTATTGAATTACGAATGAGTGTACTAATCTCAGGCGGTTGGTCATCCTGAGTATCGTTCGATGGTTCGTCGTCATCGGGCATGTTGAGGGTTGCTTTAAACACATCGGTTTTCATCGAAAACTTTTTACTCTCTTGTCGATGCATCTGGAAAGACCATGAATTACAACGTTTTAAAACATTGAAGATATTTCACATTAACTTATATTTTATAATTATATAGCTTCTTTATAAAAGTAAAGCGATACATACTCTTCGTAACGTAACACCGTCTTTTATTATTTCGTCGTATGCGTCTGTTCGTTTCCTTTTCTGTTTCGGTTCTTCTTCGCTGGTACTGGGTTTTTGAATGCAAACTTCGGAGTGTTTTTTCAACCCTGTTACGCTCCCAAACACTTTGGTACACCACGTGCATCGGAATTCGGAAGATTTTGTATTCGTCATTGAAGTACTACTACTCGCTGCGGGTGATGACACGTGCGGTAACGGATCTGTTGTTGTTGTTGTTGTTGTTGTTTGGGGTGATGATAGTCGGTGTTGTCTCGACTTCATATGTCGAACCAGGGCATCCTTCCTACCGAATGCCTTCCCGCACAACGAGCACTTAAACCCTTTCTTGCCGATATGCGTCATTTCGTGGCGTTCGAGTACGTGTTTGTATTCGAACGTTTTTCCACAAATTTTACAATCATGCACCATTTTTTCTTTTTGTTTTCTGAAAAATATAACAAACCCCCGGAAAATTAGTTATACATTTTATCAATCATTAAAAGAGATATACTTAAACATATACTCGATATACCCGAAAAAAGCGTGTAATATAGTTTTTTAAAATGACTGAATATACCGGCCCTCGAAATTTGATTCACCCGATGACCGCCTTATTTAGTGGTCCCACCGGATGTGGAAAAACATGACTCGTGAAAAACATCATCAAAGAAAAAGTTATAAACGAACCGCCAGAGAAAATTTACTGGTTTTACGGGGAAGCGCAGTCGAAGTTATTCGCGGACCTACAGGATGAAGGGGTGACGTTTATTCAAGGATTTTCATCAGAGATTTACGAAAATATAGATGGTAGTCAACGTACTTTGATAATTATCGATGATTTGATGGATGAAATTGCGTCAGACAAAAATCTAGCGGTCATTTATACAAAGGGGTCACACCATAAAAACATATCGGTGATCACTATAGTTCAAAATTTATTTCCCAAAGGGCGACAATTCAGAAACATTAGTCTTAATTGTCACTATATAATAGCGTTCAAGTCGGCGAGGGACAGAAATCAAATAAAAACTCTAGCGCAACAAGCCGGTCTGAGGAAGGAAGTCGAATACGCGTTCAAAGATGCTACTAAAAATCCTCACGGATATTTGTTATTGGACTTCAAACCTCACACGGAAGATAGATGGCGTATAAGGACCCGCATTCTACCTAGCGATAAATACCACGTTGTATATAAACCGAGAAAAACTTAAGCATTAAAAGTAACTGTCCGAGATTTCGATAATGTTGTGAATATGATTAAAAGGATGGCCAAGTCGCGAAGTGTACTACCCGCGAAACGTCGCAAACCCGATAAGCATAGTAATATTAAAAAGTATACGCCCCATCTACACGTATTGGCAACATCTGATCGGAAACTAAGAAAAGGAGTTGTTGACAATGCGCCTTTAGGATTCATTAAATGTTTGTCGGAAATGTGTATGAATTCGCTCGTCGGAAATATACCGCACAGTGCAAAAGAGAAACGCGTTTTGAAACAGCATAAACGATACATACGTATGCTAGCAAACAAATCTCTTGCAGGGAAACACAAACGGAAAATTATTTCGCAAAAAGGTGGCTCTTTGCCATTCTTATTACCGGCTTTATTACCCGCTCTCGGTGGTCTAGCGGCTAGTGCAGCAGGAGCTGCTATAGGAGCAACGATCGAAAACAAAATTAGAAATGGCTAACCCTGTTGAGAAACTCATTATCGTACCCGAATCAATGTTGACCTTATTACAAGAATATCTAGAAGAACGACAACTCGACGACAAAACTGTTTTGTCGAATGAAAAGAATTATTTCGTTTACAATCAACGTTTACATCAAATCTTGAAAGATAGGGATTCACCTACGCAGATACCCGACGTACCAGAGAAAATACAGAATGAACCCGAAGCGGAAAGAGAAGAAAAACATCAACATGAAACGCCATTCGAAATTGATAACATTCTCAAACTTTTACCACAAAGATATCATGAAAAATCGGGACAGATTTTACGTATGTTTAAGAATAATTCTCACTTGATAGACTGGAACGAACGTATGGAAATAAACTTCAAGGGAATTTTAGTGCCGAATAGTAATTTGATTGATTTGTTATATACGTCAATGGTTCAGTCGAGCAATTTTAACGCACCGGGTATGGATGAATTTGTCAAAACGTTCCAAATACTAAATATACCCGTAACGCTCGTAAATAATGGTAAATTACGCGATATGATAAAAATGACTTCTCTTACCATTGATGCGAAGCCTAAGCGTAAAAGAGCCTTAGTTCTCGGTGTAGATGACGAGTCCGATGTCAATCAGCGCGGTTCTGGACGACAAGTTGTGAAACGAAATAAAGTCAAATGTAATAAATGGATCTTCTTTTAATACGAATCTAACAATAAATACTATTATCATTATTATTATGTAATGACAACATATGTCGCTCTCTTCTTTTGTCTACACGGAGTACCCGTTTATACACGAATCGTCATTAAAATGGAGATAGTCAACGTGGTCGGAACGGCTTGCTTAAACTGTGAAATTGATCTAACTAGTAATACAGCAAGTAACATTATTTACAACAAACGTAATTTCAGTGGAGCGATATGGAAACATCGGAAAGTCGATGGAACTTGTTTATTATTTAGAAATGGTAAAATGGTAATAACGGGTTCGAAAAGTATATCTCGGAACAAACAAGCAGCGAGACAATTTGGTCGAAAAGTGCAAAAGTTGGGATATAAAGTTACATTTTCCGATTTCAAAGTACAAACTATTTCGGCTGTGAAGAAAACTGAAAACGAATTTCTCTGAAAACTCTTGACAATTTGCTGGGTAGCAGCTCGAGTTATGAACCAGAAATATTTCCCGGACTCGTTTATACAGCGGAAAATGGAATAAAATGTATCGTACATAACGGTGGAACAATCATCTTAACAGGAGCTAGAAATGAACGAGTTATAGAAGATGTGTACTCTAACATTCTTTTAAATATCCTTCTCTGTCACGACTCTTTTAAAAAAAACTTTATAAAGTCGTATTAATATTGATGATGCTGATGATTATGGAGAAGATTGTGAGATTTATGTTATACGGATTATTCGAAATGACACACATATACGTGATATCTATACCTAGAAATTATCTAAACGACATCAATCGTATGGTGACAACTTTCGTCGAAAAACGTAGTGACGTGAATAGCTTAAAAACGATTCTAAAGGAACTCGATATGTCCGGTAATCTATTTCGTAAAATTGTTGGCGCGATATTTTGTATAAAATTAACTAAAACATTACCCACTCAGAAGTATGTTATAAAGAAACTTTATATGATTTTTTGAAATAAAATATGTTCAAACCTAATTTTGCGTAATTAAATTTTCTATCAAACCCAAGTTTACTCAATCGGGAATTTTGTCGAACCTTTTGGTATTTTCCCTTTTTAATTTGTAAAACCGGAAATTAATGGCATATAAATATGTTCAAACAGGAAATAGAGTTTCATTTCTTTATTACGAACCTGGTTTGGTATAAGATCCTTTAAAAGGCTACATACCGCGTGTAAACATCTCTATTATAATTATTTGCAAACATGTGTAGTAAGGTATTGAAATTGTGCTGCTGTTTAGCCGATAAAAATTTAGAGTCGAACTGCAAGTTTAGTAAAATAAATTGTATTTCCTCTTGTTGTCGAGGTAATACAATCGTAATTGATAATAATGACAAAGTTGACGGAAATGCAGAACAAGTGGTTGAAAAAAGTATATTTCACACCAAAACATCCCGGTTCTTTTGGAAGCGTTCAAACTCTAACCAGACTAGCAAAAGTAAACGGTCAGAAGATTTCTCGAAGACAAATTAAAGATTGGTTGTTAAGCCAGGAAGTATACACCCTACATGCACCGGCCCGGAAACGATTTCCGAGAAACAAAACCGTCGCGTACAGACTTAACTCACAATTTCAAGCCGATTTGTGTGACGTTTCCAACATATCGAAACATAACGATAATCCACGACCGTAGGCGTAATAGAAAAACGAATTCACCTTGACCTTAAACCGCGCACCTGCAAGCACCTATCCGCGCACCTGTGGAGCACCTGTTGAGGGCAAGTCGTTTACGTTAGCGTTATCGTAAAATCGTGTTTTTTGCAATATACCCGCCTAAGTTGATTTATTTGTCTCTCAATTAATAAATTAGCCGTATATTTTCCATCGAAATGATAAAATAATTGAAATACAATATGTTTGTATAAGGAAATAAACAACACGACACTGCGTCGTCAACCGGTCGCGGGTAGAAAAACATCGCAGTCAGCTGATTAGAATTGTGTGAATTTCGCGAAGTTCTTAGCGCAGTATTAGCTTTCAACATGGTTTCACTAAGTAATTCACGTCATATATTCTATAAGAGAATATGAATAACTAGCGATGGCCAACGATGAGAGGTAAGTTTCGATATTTAGGCTTCAAAAGATAAAAATTCCATGTGAAATAGTACGTGCGTCGTCAATTCAAATCAATCAATTTGACCTCAAATTAAAGTATCAATCGACAGCCACCTCAAACCGCATCATTAGTTGGCCAAGGGGTCTAGGCTGTGGTTTGGGTTGTCTGTGGTAGTCTATTATGACTTCAAAAAAGATAAGAATAAGAAACAATAAAAAGAGTTGATAGGCCTAAACATTAGTTTCCTGACTGGAGAGTTTCTGGGGTAGTTCCACAAGACTAATAATGATTTTATTCATATCCTTTCATTTCAGTTGATTGATGATCCTTACTTCATTGAATTATAGAGCAAAAGTCCGTTGACGACTAGCAAATTTGGATGATAAGACTGTCAATAACTGTGTTTAGCATCAACGTTACAAGTAAGTGCCGTCTAGAATGCTGGGCTGTTGGCCTATCGTTGTAAGATTCTGGGGTTCATAGTCCTCTTTCTAGTTAGGTCTTTCTGGTGAATATGATAGGCTGGAATAGGCTGGAAAGGGGTGATGATCCATGATTTCATTATAATCAGGGACGGATCGTAATACCTGCCACCTATACTTATTAAAATGCTGATTCGAAATGAATGATTTGGAGCATAGTGCATAATTTGAGAAAAGAATTTAAAGCTTTATTATCACGACATTGACCGTATTTCCATACAGTTGTGTCTGTTCACTTCCGTACACTATTCACGTTTCAGGATCTTACATAGCTACCTGCTGATCAGTAATGTCGACTCAATCAATTAGAGATTTATAGAAAAGCTTACCACATATTTCAAGGTAATTTGAAAAATATTTACACAATTGCTATCGAATTTTAACATGTATAGAGTTACAGGTGATTTACTCAGATAATTCAAGTTACATCAAAATCATTCGGCAATTTTCTGACACGATTTACATTTCTTTACAGATTTTCCATCGGCTAGACACTTCTTATAGAAACCGCCGCAACTGCATTTACGTGGAACAGACGCCGGTTGCTCTAATGTTTTCGTCGCATACAAGGCCTGGTTTTGGAAGAGAAGTTTGGAGCGTAAAACATTGTCGCGTATGCTGCAAAATGTCCGATTATCTCGATTGACACTAGCGTGTTTGCTTTCAAGAGCTTGCTCGCTGAACAAGCCAAGTGTTCCCCACATATTTACAAATTCGGGAACATGGTATACTAGAATATGGATTTTCGGAGTGATATTTACATTGGGAAATTTAGACGTAAAAAAGCGGCCAAAATCGTGGCATTGTGTTGTCATATTGGATATCTCGTCTTTAGAAAGAAACCGAGATGCGCTGTATAATCGATATAGCGAACGTAGTCGTTCGAACAACTCTTGGAACAAGGAACTAATCGATTCGTCGGGAATCACTTTGCATAATTTTTCCGCGTTGTTTAGCAACTTGTGAATATGATTCCCTACAAAACTATTGCTATGATACGCTTGACGATCAACGCCGATTTCTATCAGGACTTGATTTAATGTCTTACATAAAGGTCCCATTTGGGCCTGAACTTTACTGTACACAGCATTTAACTCACTTGATTTCTTTTGGAATTCCTTTTTTAACTCAACTTGTCTGTATTTAAGGTTGGCCAGATTTTCAGTGATGCATCTGATGATTTTGTTGGCCGACAATTGTTTTCCTGTAAGGCATAGTTCACACTGAAAATCTGGACAATCTTCGATACACTGCTCATGGTACGGAGCGTCACATTTGATACAATATATATACCGATTCGGATTTGGATTCTCAATTGTCCTTATTAGACAAATTTTCGATGTACACGAAACAACACATCGACCACGTCTATTAGCAGTAGTGAGTTTCTGTAAGTATTTGCATTTCGTATCAATACGACTTGAAAGATCATTTAGTTCCTCTTGGACTTCCGATGTTTTTGTTGAAATTTCTTGCCAGGTTCTGTAAAGTGTTTCATCACGTTCCCCCAAAGATTCGTTGTCAAATTCTTGACATTTTTTTTCTAACATGTTGAAAAATAGTAAGCCAAGTCCCAGGGAGATATGAAGTCCAGGAGGAACTAAATGATCGATATCCTGTAGGTGAAACATCTGAGCTTTCACTACACTTAAATTATTAGCACCTGGATTTGCTACATTCTGTTTATAGAGGGCAACTGATCGAGATTCAAATTTCACCGATTGTGGACAATGTGGTGAGCCGTGGTGCTTTCTTAGGTCATCCAGCTTCACTTGACACCACAAACAGGGAAATTTGGCCGTTGAACCCTGGTGACCCATACATGTGCACAAAAAGGCAAGGTCACCAAATAGAAAAAAACGGATCGCGACGGCTACATATTTTCCATCACTATTTACAATATCTACACTAGAGATAGTCTTCATCTCATCAAATATTGGTGAGAAAACCTGCTCCATATTCTCATATGAATCTACAGCTTCAAAATACGCGATCATCTCTGTAAAGTCTGTACTATTGCACAATTTACAGTTGATAATTGAAAATACAAGTTTCGTACTACCTCCCCCCTTGTCCGCCCCAATCTTAATCCATATTTCACCATGAACCTCTGCAGGAAACAACAGTTGACCTTTTTCAGACAAACGTTTAATTTTTACAAGTAACTGAACACGGAAACTATTCACTTTAGCGTACGCAGTTGTTTTTCTCTCCGAGGTTCTCGAATTTACAATCATTTCGGCTTGACCTACATCAAGATTGTTTTTTAAAGCTTCAGATCGACTGTTAATTTCCTCGCGCAGTTTGTCAGCTGATGGCAAAATATTGATATTGTACAGTCGTAAAAGTTTTCCTAGTTCCAAAGACTGGGTCATTGTCAGTCGAAGATGCATTTTGATTTCAAGGTACTCTTGAGCAGTGAGCATCCGCGCTGGTTTCATATCGGGAATATGGGAAATAACCTTTTCTTTAATGGATGTGTCTTTTCTTAATAAGTACGATATTGTTTTGGCAGCATTTTCAATTGATTGGTCTTTATCTTTGGAGATGAATTGGATTATAAGTTTCAACAGGGATGCTCGCTTCTCAAGAGTTTTTTCACCAGCATCTAAGGATTGTATCTTCGGCTCATCTAATTTGATGAAATAGTTGTAGTTGTCTCGGGATTTCGATTTATATGTATTTCGAGCTCTGAAAATTGTTTTGTCTTCGTCTCCATCACAGATGATCAGCGTATTTTTGTTCTGTTGGATACATTTGATAGTTTGAAGTTCCTGCTCCAGCTGACGCACTTTTTCCTTTAAATCTACATTTTCTTGGGAAATGGATGGCGGCGCTGGCTGTTTTTTAGGAGTTGAACTAGACTGATACGATATCTCATAAGATGACTCTGGTTCTGCAATATCTGAGTCAACGGGATTGATAGTAGTTGATGCTGATGATATTGCACTTAGCTCGAGGGATTCGCTGGTACTCTCATCTGATTTAGCGCTGTTACGACTACCGATACACGATCCTATCAACAAATCAGGTTATAAAGCGAGCATTACTTAAATGTTTGTATATTTAATTTTGTTCCAAAATTTCAATGTTTGATATTTATTGATTTTTGCACTTATCTTGGATGTTATGAATGATTAAACGTTGTACTGTTTGTCAAATTATTAAGACAGTATTTTTTTTATTTCTTAATTGGGTGTTTATTAGTAATAACCTTTAATCTAAACTTAACAAAAATGAAAGAATGAGGCAATAATGTACTTACAGTCTTTGCGTTGCTCCGTTGTATATAGTGAAATGTTGTAAATTTTTAGGGCAAAATAAATATTATCATACATGTATACACTATCTATGGCTTGGTTATTCTGATTTTGTATTTTCACTCCAGGCTAGTCTTTGGTCCTCTTGGATTGGTGAAACAGTAGATCCTGCTTACTGGGGGCATTTGTCCTATGAAATTGTTCCAGTTTGTGTTCAGCAAATCATGATCGAATGAATCGAAACATGCCGCAGTAAATTTTGGTCCCGTCAAAAATTGAGTAGGTAACCCGATTTCCTGGATGTGAATGCCGACACGTTCGTTGTACAGTCAAATTTGCATCAATCGGATAGTATATCCCTAATTATTCCGACTGAACCAGGTTTACACACATATTTTGGCCTAATTCTGGAATAAACTCATCCGGGTTGAGCAAGCTTTTGACTATCAAACGATGACGAAAGAAAAACAAAATAACAAGAAAAAGAATGCAGAAGAGTTACAATTTAAATGATAATTATACTCCACTTTATTCCACAAAAAAAGAAACATTTTCATACAAAATATGGTCTCGAACAATGAAACAGCATCAAGATCAGAGGTTAACACTGGGATACGGAAATTGAAATCTCTTTCTGAACAAGTCTTAATGTATTTCTGCAGCGAAAACCTCTTTACTCTTTAACAAAGTATCTGCAATTAC